>NW_026639373.1:0-475 GCF_028554395.1 Pezoporus wallicus
GATACATGGTCAGAGCCCTGAAACAGACCCAAAACAGGCCAAGTACAACCCAAATCACCCCAAAACCAGCTCCAAAACCCCCAAACCAACCCAAAACCACCTTGTCCTGCTTCTCCTATGGAACACAGGGTCAGAGCCACAAAAAAGACACAAAACATGACAAAAATAGGACAAAACCAGCTCCAAAACCACCTTGTCCTTCTTCTCCTGTGGGATACAGGGTCAGAGCCCTGAAACAGACCCAAAACTGCCCAAGTACAACCCAAATCACCCCAAAACCACCTCCAAAACCCCCAAACCAAACCGAAACCACCTTGTCCTGCTTCTCCTATGAAACACAGGGTCAGAGCGCCAAAGCAGGCCAAAACCAGGACAAACCACCCCAAAACCAACTTGTCCTGCTTCTCCTATAGCATACAGGGTCAGAGCCTCAAAAAAGACAAAAAAATATGACAAAACTAAGACAAAACTAAGA
>NW_026639374.1:0-4650 GCF_028554395.1 Pezoporus wallicus
GCAGCACGGGGTATTGCAGCCCCATTACCCACAGCTCCCCCTGCCGGCAGCACGGGGTATTGCAGCCCCGTTACCCACATCTCCCCCTGCCGGCAGCACGGGGTATTGCAGCTCCATTACCCACAGCTCCTCCTGCCGGCAGCACGGGGTATTGCAGCCCCATTACCCACAGCTCCCCCTGCCGGCAGCACGGGGTATTGCAGCCTCAATACCCACAGGACCCCCTGCCGGCAGCATCGGGGTATTGCAGCTCCATTACCCACAGCTCCTCCTGCCGGCAGCACGGGGTATTGCAGCCCCATTACCCACAGCTCCCCCTGCCGGCAGCACGGGGTATTGCAGCCCCATTCACCACAGCTCCCCCTGCCGGCAGCACGGGGTATTGCAGCCTCAATACCCACAGCCCCCCCTGCCGGCAGCACGGGGTATTGCAGCTCCATTACCCACAGCTCCTCCTGCCGGCAGCCCCGGGTATTGCAGCCCCATTACCCACAGCTCCCCCTGCCGGCAGCACGGGGTATTGCAGCCCCATAACCTCTTCACCGCCGGTCGGCCGCGGGGTCGCGCACGTCAGGCAGCAGCGTGCACGCGCTCACGATGCCCAGAGCGGCCGCCAGGGCGCGCAGGTCCCCTCTGGCGGCGCGCAGGGAGTGAGCGGCGGCGGCCGCGCGCAACTGCGCCTGCGCCAGCCCCGCCCCCAGCGCGCCAGCGCCACGCCCCGCCCGCCCGAACCCGCCCCGAGCCGCCCGCGCCACCGCCCCCCCCAAGCGTCGCGCCCCAGCGCGCAGGCGCCGCTGCAGCAGCGAAGGGTCCGCCCCGCCGCCAGGGGGCGCGGTCGCCGTCGCCGTCGTCTCCTCCTCGTCGGACTCCGAGGCCTCGCCCGGGAGCTTGGAGCCGGCCCCGCCCCCGCCGCAGGCTCCGCCTCGGAGTCGCTCTCGGAGGCTTCGCCCGGGACCAGCCCCGGGGGGGGGCGCTGGGACATGGCCTGGGGGGAGGGGAGAGAGAGAGAGAGACCGTGGAGAGCAGGGAGAGAGAGAGAGACCCATAGAGATCCATAGAGACCCCGTATGGTCCCCATAGAGACCCCATAGAGACCCATAGAGACTCCATAGAGACCCATAGAGACCAGATAGAGACCCATAGAAACCCCATAGAGACCCATAGAGACCCCATAGAGATCCATAGAAACCCCATAGAGACCCATAGAGACCTCATAGAGATCCATAGAGATCCATAGAAACCCCATAGAGACCCATAGAGACCCATAGAGATCCATAGAGATCCATAGAAACCCCATAGAGACCCATAGAGATCCATAGAAACCCCATAGAGACCTCATAGAGACCCATAGAGATCCATAGAGACCCCATAGAGACCCATAGAGACCCATAGAGATCCATAGAAACCCCATAGAGACCTCATAGAGACCCATAGAGATCCATAGAAACCCCATAGAGACCCATAGAGACCTCATAGAGACCCCATAGAGATCCATAGAAACCCCATAGAGACCCATAGAGACCTCATAGAGACCCATAGAGATCCATAGAAACCCCATAGAGACCCATAGAGACCTCATAGAGACCCATAGAGATCCATAGAAACCCCATAGAGACCCATAGAGACCAGAGAGGGAGCAGAGAGACCCATAGAGACCCCATAGAGATCCACAGAGACCCACACAGACCCCATAGAGACCCATAGAGATCCACAGAGACCCATAGACACCCCATACAGATCCATAGAGACCCCATAGAGACCCCACAGAGACCATAGAGACCAGAGAGACCCATAGAGATCCATAAGATCCATAGAGATCCATAGAGACCCCATAGAGACCCCACAGAGACCCCACAGAGACCCATAGAGACCCACAGAGCCCATAGAGACCCCACAGAGACCCACAGAGACCCATAGAGACCCATAGAGATCCATAGAGACCCAGAGACCCCACAGAGACCCATAGAGATCCACACAGACCCCATAGAGATCCATAGAGACCCCATAGAGATCCACAGAGACCCCATAGAGACCTCATAGAGATCCACAGAGACCCAGAGAGACCCCACAGAGACCCATAGAGACCCCATAGAGACCCCATAGAAACCTCATAGACACCCCATACAGACCTCATAGAGACCCCATAGAGACCTCATAGAGACCTCATAGAGACCTCATAGAGATCCACAGAGACCCCATAGAGACCCATAGAGGGAGCAGAGACCCATAGAGACCCCCCAGAGACCCATAGAGACCTCATAAAGAGCAGAGAGATACAGAGAGACCCATAGAGAGCAGGGAGAGCAGAGAGACCCATAGGGATCCATAGAGACCAGAGAGACCCCATAGACACCCATAGAGATCCACAGAGACCCCAGAAAGACCTCATAGAGACCTCAGAGCCCCATAGACACATAGTGACCAACAGAGACCACAGAGATACATATAGACCATAGAGACCCCACAGTGACCCATAGACTGACCCACAGTGATCCATAACGAGACAGAGCCCATAGAGCCCCAGAGACCCATAGAGATCCATGGACACATAGTGACCAATAGAGACCCCCTAGTGACCCACAGACTGACCCACATTGACCCGTAACGAGACAGAGAGCCCATAGAGCCCCACAGAGCCCCATAGAGCCCCACAGAGCCCCATAGACACATAGTGACCAAGAGAGACCATAGAGACCCCCTAGTGACCCACAGTGACCAATAGAGACCATAGAGACCCCCTAGTGACCCACAGTGACCCATAACGAGACAGAGCCCATAGAGCCCCACAGAGCCCCATAGAGACCACAGAGACCCACAGAGACCACAGAGCCCCATAGACACATAGTGACCAATAGAGACCCCTAGTGACCCACAGACTGACCCACAGTGACCCATAACGAGACAGAGAGCCCATAGAGCCCCAGAGCCCCATAGACACATAGTGACCAATAGAGACCCCCTAGTGACCCATAGACTGACCCACAGTGACCCATAATGAGACAGAGCCCATGGAGACCCACAGAGACCACAGAGCCCCATAGACACATAGTGACCAATAGAGACCATAGAGACCCCCTAGTGACCCACAGTGACCCATAACGAGACAGAGAGCCCACAGAGACCCCTTAGTGACCCATAGATTGACCCACAGTGACCCACAACGAGACAGAGAGCCCATAGAGCCCCATAGAGCCCACAGAGACCCCTTAGTGACCCATAGATTGACCCACAGTGACCCACAACGAGACAGAGAGCCCATAGAGCCCCATAGAGCCCACAGAGACCCCTCAGTGACCCATAGATTGACCCACAACGAGAGCCAGACCCCACAGGGCCCTCACCTCCCCGCCGGCGCTGCCGCCGGTCACGTGACAGGCGCTGCCTCACGTGTCTCCGCAGCGGCGGCCACCCGGAAGTGCCCGCACTCAGCTGGGCGGGGCTGACGCCGCGGCGGCTGATGCGCCGCGGCGGAGGGCGCATGCGCGGGGCCTGGGTGGACCACTGTGGGCATCTTCATCGTCATCATCATCGTCATCATCATCGTCATCATCGTCATCCTTCATCTTCATCCCCGTTATCATCCTCATCCTGTGGGCTTTGCCAGAGGACCCTGATCTTCATCATCTTCATCTTCATCCTTGTCTTCATCTGCATCCTGAACCTCATCATCTTCATCTTCATCTGCACCCTGATCTTCATCCTCATCATCTTCATCATCTTCATCTGCACCCTGATCTTCATCCTCATCATCTTCATCGGCATCCTGATCTTCATCCTCATCATCTTCATCTTCATCCTCATCATCTTCATCTGCACCCTCATCATCTTCATCTGCATCCTGATCTTCATCCTCATCATCTTCATCCTGATCTTCATCCTGATCATCTTCATCTGCACCCTGATCTTCATCGTCATCATCTTCATCTGCATCCTGATCTTCATCCTCATCCTCATCATCTTCATCCTTGTCTTCATCTGCACCCTGATCTTTATCTTCATCATCTTCATCTTCACCCTGATCTTCATCCTCATCCTCATCATCTGCATCCTGATCTTCATCCTCATCATCTTCATCCTTATCCTCATCCTCATCCCCAGCTCTGGCCATGGCCCCCTGCCCGCAGCCACCACATCCCCATCCTCATCCTCATCCTCAGCTTCATCCTCATCATCTTCATCCTTATCCTCATCCCCAGCCCTGGCCCTGCACCGGAGCCACCATGGTCCCCACCTTCATCTTCATCATCCTCCATCCCCATCCTCATCCTCTTCATCCTCCTTCATCATCCTCCATCGTCATCCTCATCTCCATCATCATCCTCATCTTCATCGTCCTCCATCATCATCCTCATCTCCATCCCCACCTTCATCTTCATCATCCTCCATCATCATCCTCATCTCCATCCCCACCTTCATCTTCATCATCCTCCATCCACATCCTCATCTTCATCATCCCCCATCATCATCCTCATCTCCATCCCCACCTTCATCTTCATCATCCTCCATCCCCATCCTCATCCTCTTCATCCTCCATTCCCACCTTCATCTTCATCATCCTCCATCCTCATCCTCTTCATCCTCCATCATCATCCTCACCCTGCCCCCCATCCCCATTCCCCCCCCCCATTCACCGCAATGGGGCCGGCTCTG
>NW_026639375.1:0-4753 GCF_028554395.1 Pezoporus wallicus
CCCCCATACCCCCCATAGCCCCCATACCCCCCATAGCCCCATAGCCCCCATACCCCCCCCACCTGGTGACCCTGTCCACCAGCCCCGTCTGCAGGAGGAGGTCGCGGCGCGGGAGCAGGTTCTCGGTGATGAGGTTCTGGTTGGAGCGCACGGCAACGGCGTTGCACACGCACAGCGAGCACAGCACGTCCAGGACCTGAACACGGGATAACATGGGAGAACATGGGATAACATGTGTGTTAACGTGTGTGTGTTAACATGGAGCACAGCACGTCCAGGACCTGAACACGGGATAACATGGGAGAACATGGGATAACATGTGTGTTAACGTGTGTGTGTTAACGTGTGTGTGTGAACATGGAGCACAGCACGTCCAGGACCTGAACACGGGAGAACATGTGTGTTAACATGGGATAACATGTGTGTTAACGTGTGTGTGTTAACGTGTGTGTGTGAACATGGAGCACAGCACGTCCAGGACCTGAACACGCGTGAACATGGGAGAACATGGGATAACATGTGTGTTAACGTGGGATAACATGTGTGTTAACGTGTGTGTGTTAACGTGTGTGTGTCAACATGGAGCACAGCACGTCCAGGACCTGAACACGCGTGAACATGGGATAACATGTGTGTTAACGTGTGTGTGTGAACATGGAGCACAGCACGTCCAGGACCTGAACATGGGATAACATGTGTGTTAACATGGGATAACATGTGTGTTAACATGTGTGTGTTAATGTGTGTGTGTGAACATGGAGCACAGCACGTCCAGGACCTGAACACGGGAGAACATGGGATAACATGTGTGTTAACATGGGATAACATGTGTGTTAACGTGTGTGTGTTAACGTGTGTGTGTTAACGTGTGTGTGTCAACATGGAGCACAGCACGTCCAGGACCTGAACACGCGTGAACATGGGAGAACATGTGTGTTAACATGGGATAACATGTGTGTTAACGTGTGTGTGTTAACGTGTGTGTGTGAACATGGAGCACAGCACGTCCAGGACCTGAACACGCGTGAACATGGGAGAACATGGGATAACATGTGTGTTAACGTGGGATAACATGTGTGTTAACGTGTGTGTGTTAACATGTGTGTGTTAATGTGTGTGTGTGAACATGGAGCACAGCACGTCCAGGACCTGAACACGCGTGAACATGGGAGAACATGGGATAACATGTGTGTTAACGTGTGTGTGTTAACGTGTGTGTGTGAACATGGAGCACAGCACGTCCAGGACCTGAACACGCGTGAACATGGGAGAACATGGGATAACATGTGTGTTAACGTGGGATAACATGTGTGTTAACGTGTGTGTGTTAACATGTGTGTGTTAATGTGTTTGTGTGAACATGGGGCACAGCACGTCCAGGACCTGAACACGCGTGAACATGGGAGAACATGGGATAACATGTGTGTTAACGTGGGATAACATGTGTGTTAACGTGTGTGTGTTAACATGTGTGTGTTAATGTGTGTGTGTGAACATGGAGCACAGCACGTCCAGGACCTGAACACGGGAGAACATGGGATAACATGTGTGTTAACATGGGATAACATGTGTGTTAACATGTGTGTGTTAATGTGTGTGTGTGAACATGGAGCACAGCACGTCCAGGACCTGAACACGCGTGAACATGGGAGAACATGGGATAACATGTGTGTTAACATGTGTGTTAACGTGTGTGTGTTAACATGGAGCACAGCACGTCCAGGACCTGAACATGGGATAACATGTGTGTTAACATGGGATAACATGTGTGTTAACATGTGTGTGTTAATGTGTGTGTGTGAACATGGAGCACAGCACGTCCAGGACCTGAACACGGGAGAACATGGGAGAACATGGGATAACATGTGTGTTAACGTGGGATAACATGTGTGTTAACGTGTGTGTGTGAACATGTGTGTGTTAACGTGTGTGTGTGAACATGGAGCACAGCACGTCCAGGACCTGAACACGGGAGAACATGGGATAACATGTGTGTTAACATGGGATAACATGTGTGTTAACGTGTGTGTGTGAACATGGAGCACAGCACGTCCAGGACCTGAACACGGGAGAACATGGGAGAACATGTGTGTTAACATGGGATAACATGTGTGTTAACGTGTGTGTGTTAACGTGTGTGTGATAATGTGTGTGTGTGAACATGGAGCACAGCACGTCCAGGATCTGAACACCCGTGAACATGGGAGAACATGGGATAACATGTGTGTTAACATGGGATAACATGGGATAACGTGTGTGTTAACGTGTGTGTGATAATGTGTGTGTGTGTGAACATGGAGCACAGCACGTCCAGGACCTGAACACGCGTGAACATGGGAGAACATGGGATAACATGTGTGTTAACGTGGGATAACATGTGTGTTAACGTGTGTGTGTTAACGTGTGTGTGTGAACATGGAGCACAGCACGTCCAGGACCTGAACACGCGTGAACATGGGAGAACATGGGATAACATGTGTGTTAACGTGTGTGTGTTAACGTGTGTGTGTTAACGTGTGTGTGTCAACATGGAGCACAGCATGTCCAGGACCTGAACACGCGTGAACATGGGAGAACATGGGATAACATGTGTGTGTTAACGTGTGTGTGTCAACATGGAGCACAGCACGTCCAGGACCTGAACACGGGATAACATGGGAGAACATGGGAGAACATGGGAGAACACGGGATAACATGGGACGACATGGGATAACATGGGATAACATGGGACTACATGGGATAACACGGGATAACAGGATAACACGGGATAACGGGATAACACGGGATAACACGGGATAACACGGGATAACGGGATAACACGGGATAACATGGGATAACATGGGATAACACGGGATAACACGGGATAACGGGATAACACGGGAGAACACGGGATAACACGGGATAATGGGATAACACGGGATAACACGGGATAACACGGGATAACACGGGATAACGGGATAACACGGGATAACACGGGATAACACGGGATAACACAGGATAACACGGGATAACACGGGATAACACAGGATAACGGGATAACACGGGATAACACGGGATAACACGGGACGACATGGGATAACACGGGATAACACGGGATAACACGGGATAACACGGGATAACACGGGATAACGGGATAACACGGGATAACGGGATAACACGGGATAAAACTGGATAACACGGGATAACACGGGATAACACGGGAGAACACGGGATAACACGGGATAACACGGGATAACACGGGATAACACGGGATAACACGGGAGAACACGGGATAACACGGGGAAGATAACACGGGATAACACGGGATAACACGGGATAACGGGATAACACGGGATAACACGGGATAACACGGGATAACACGGGAGAACACGGGATAACACGGGATAACACGGGATAACGGGATAACACGGGATAACACGGGATAACACGGGATAACACGGGATAACACGGGATAACACGGGATAACACGGGATAACGGGATAACACGGGATAACACGGGATAACACGGGATAACACGGGATAACACGGGATAACGGGATAACACGGGATAACACGGGATAACACGGGATAACACGGGATAACACGGGATAACGGGATAACACGGGATAACACGGGATAACGGGATAACACGGGAGAACACGTGATAACACGGGATAACACAGGATAACACGGGATAACACGTGTGTGTTAACGTGTGCGCGGCACCTTGTGGTTGCGGCCGTGCTTGTCGAGCAGGGCGATGATGGACTTGATGTGGTTCTCCCGGATGATGTTGAGCACCTCGGGGCTCTCGATGAGCACGCAATAGAGCACCTCCAGGATGCCTGCCCCATAGCGACCCATAGAGAGAGCCATTGGGACCCATAGCGACCCATAGAGAGAGCCATTGGGACCCATAGCGACCCATAGGGACCCATTGGGACCCATAGAGACACATAGCGACCCATAGAGAGAGCCATTGGGACCCATAGCGACCCATAGAGAGAGCCATTGGGACCCATAGCGACCCATAGAGAGAGCCATTGGGACCCATAGCGACCCATAGGGACCCATTGGGACCCATAGAGACACATAGCGACCCATAGAGAGAGCCATTGGGACCCATAGCGACCCATAGAGAGAGCCATTGGGACCCATAGCGACCCATAGAGAGAGCCATTGGGACCCATAGCGACCCATAGAGAGAGCCATTGGGACCCATAGCGACCCATAGAGAGACCCATTGGGACCCATAGAGACACATAGCGACCCATAGAGAGAGCCATTGGGACCCATAGCGACCCATAGAGAGAGCCATTGGGACCCATAGCGACCCATAGAGAGAGCCATTGGGGGACCCATAGGGACCCATTGGGACCCATAGGGACACATAGAGACCCATAGAGACCCATAGGGACACATAGAGACCCATAGGGAACCATAGAGAGACCCATAGAGACCCCATAGACACCCATAGAGATCCATAAATACCCATGGAGACTCATAGGGACCCATAAAGACCCATAGCGACCCACAGCCTGACGCATAGCACCCCCTCTCCAGCCCCATAGCGCCCCCCACATCCACCCCATATCCTGCCCCATAGCGCCCCACACCCTGCCCCATAGCACCCCATATCCAGCCCCATAGCACCACATATCCTCCCCCATAACGTCCCATATCCAGCCCCATAGCACCACATATCCTCCCCCATATCCACCCCATATCCTGCCCCATAGCGCCCCACACCCCGCCCCATAGCACCCCATATCCT
>NW_026639376.1:0-474 GCF_028554395.1 Pezoporus wallicus
CACCGGGCTCTCCCCTTCCCCGCTCCCGGGAGGAACGGGGAGGAGGATCGAGAGAGTGCAACTCCTACGGGTTGAGACAAGAACAGTCCAGCAACAAATCACCACCGCTACTATCAGCTAAAACAATGATAAGGGAAAAATAACAAGGGAAGAGAATACGATACCACCGGCCAAGAAAACGAGTTCCACCCGGAAGCTCCTGTCCTTCCGGGTAACTCCCAGTTACCCCCCACCCCGGGCATGACGTGCTGTGGTATGGAATACCTCCCCGGCTAGCCCGGGTCAGGCGCCCCGTCTCTGCTTCCTCACAGCCTCCCCTCTTCCCTGGCAGAGCATGAGCCTCACAGAGTCCTTGGTCAGGATAAACATCACTTAGCAACAACCTAGACAACATCGGCTTCAACAACGCTGTTCTCAAAACTAGAAGTCAAAACACAGCACTGCACCAGCTAACACAAAGGAAAAAAAACATGA